>NC_057801.1:663271406-663309608 GCF_018294505.1 Triticum aestivum
GCGGGCCGGGAGGCGACGGGCTTCGCGGGCGGCGGACAGGCTCGGGCGGGCCACGCCTGGGCCACGCGGCCCTCAGCGGCTAGCAGCGGCGAGGAATCCAGGAAGGACACATGGCGGCGCATGATTCGACGGGGCGGCGGCGCTGGACGTGTCCAGCCGTCGGCGGACATGTCCGGCGGCGCAGAGGGAAGAAGGAGCTAGGGTTAGGGGATTCATCCGCGAATTCAGGGAGGGGAACTAATATATAGGTAGAGGGAGCTAGGAGAGTCCAAATGGGGTGCGGTTTTCGCCCACACGATCGTGATCGAATGACCTAGAGCATGGAGGGGAGTTTGCTGGGTTTTGGGCCACTTTGGAAGGGTGTTGGGCTGTAAGACAAACAAGGCTTTTAAGGTTACCCGGTTAACCGTTGGAGTATCAAACGGACTCCAAATGGCACGAAACTTGACAGGCGGTCTACCGGTGCTATAGCAAGGCCGCTTGGCAAACCTCGGGCCACTCCGAGAAAGTTTAACACCCGCTCACAATGAGAGACAAAGAGGGGGACGCCGGAGGACATAGGAGTGCCGGATTGCAAAATGGACAACGGGAAAATTGCTCGAATGCATGAGACGAACACGTATGCACAAAGAGATGCACATGATGACATGACAAAATGCAACACGCAAACAAATGACATGGCAACAACGGCGAATAACTAGCAGACACCTGGCGCATCGGATCCGGGGCGTTACAGATCTCGAAGGGGGCCGATGAATCTTGGTGTGGGTCTCCTTGTCATGGAAATGCTTGGTTCCTTAGAGAGGAGTGGCTCGCAGATACACCTAGTCTTTGATGAGAAAGTTTACTTCTTGACGATGGTGGTGGGTGTAGTTCTTCCTCCTAGACATGACGATCTTCAGATGTTCCTTAACTAGCTCAACGATTCTTCTTCCGTCTTCGGGTAGACAAGTATGTCATCAAAGAAAGATGACAACTAACTTGTCCAAGCACTCCATGAAGTCTATGGGGTACGTAAAGTGGGCTGAGGCATTGGTGATGGTCACAGTTGAGTATTGGCCAAGGTCTTATCGATCTAGAGCCAAAGCCCAAGGTCAGGATCCGACCATGTTGTGGCTTGGTAGGGCGTAAGGGTTTCAAGGATTCTAGTGTGCGAGTGAATGTTTATCATCCCATCCTTGAGCACAATTTCTGAGATGCCAATACTTCTACCTAGTCTTCACCTCATATTACCAAAAGAATCATCTCGTATAGGTCAACTCCAATCATCACTCATGTTATTCATATCCTTATGGCTCTCGAGAGGAGGTCTAACAAAATCATATATGTCTACAATCCCCAAACCCATATGTATGTCTACCCCTAAAACTCCATGGGTAGAACATATAAGCTGCTAAGCTTGAACGTGACAATCCAAGTGCTCAGCCTATTCTTCCGAGGTCTAAGATAAAGCACCTCTATCCTAAGGAAACACGTCGTATGCCACTCCAAGATCATGTTTCCTTCCTATGAATCAACCCCAATAGTCCATTAACTTCCATCACCAACTACCTAATCCATTAATTCTACAAATCCAATGTCCATGGTGTTCCATACGATCTTCTAATGTCTTATAATCCCCAAGTACTTGAAAGAGCTATATTTACTATAGTCAGTCCACCAATTCCCATCTTCGAGGTCAAGTAACTTCCAACCTCAGGCTTATATAGATCCCTAAATCAACTCTAACAGTTAATCCAATCTCTTAGTTTAACCAATGTGATTTCATTGGAAGTGCATCAATGGATATTTCTAAACATTTTGATATGATGGAACAAGGGATTTAATGGATCTACAAGTTATCTATAGAATGCCTTTTTATCAAAATGAGTAAAATTACCCATTAAATCAGGCATGATTTTAGAAACATTTAGAAATTGGTTTCACTGGATTTGGAGTTGAAATGAATATAATATGGATTTTTTTAAGTGGACTTATGTGGATAAATCACCTTCTCTAAGTGTCCAGTGAAAACAAAGAACAACAAAAATGTCTATTGTGGCTCATTAATTAGGACTTGATTTATGGAGTCAGTAGAAATTTGATTCATCAACTTTGGACACTATTTGAATTCTCTAGAGAGTTTTGAAGCTATCTGGAAAAGAAAAAGGAAAGGAAAAAGGGCTTTACCCTTATCCAGCGCACCGGGCGCAATTTAGTAGTGGGCCGGCCCAGTGGCTAAGCCGCGCGGGTGAGAAGGGGTGACGTCGGAGGCGCATTTCTTCCGGCCCGTCTCCACTTAAACGGCGGGCCCCAGCCGCTGGGTCGCTGGCGCGCGGGGCCCTGCGCTCAGGCCATCGCCTACCTCCCACTCGAACAGAGCAGAGGCAGGGGAGGGGAGGCCGAGTGGGCACTGGCGCTCTCCCGGGAAGCACGGGCCACCTTTGGTGGCACCTGGCACACCGGCAGACTTAGCGTGACGAGGTGCACCTATCCATGTGCTGCACGCACGCGCCGATGCTCGGAGTTGAGAAGGGCTTTGGGTCCAGTGGATGACGGCGGCGGGCTTGGTGGTGGCGCCCACTTTGGCTGTGGAGGAGGGGTCCTAGGGTGTTGGGGAGGTTCGTGGAGGCTTGGGGGGTGCCACGGACCGGTTCAGAGGAGGAAGGGAGGCCGGGGCGGCTCGAATTTGAGAGGGGGTCCGAGGCGGCAATGGCGGCAGTGGAGGACGGAGAAGGCACGGGAGGAGGAGTGGGTTGGTTCGGGGGTGCACGGGAGGGGGAGAGAGCAGTTGGAGACAAGAGAAGGCTCGGGGTGGCCTTATATGGGCGCGACCGGGAGGTGCCGTAGGCGGGGCGCACGGCCACGGCCCGTGGCATTGCTAGAGGCCAAAAGGGCGTTCTGGTGCGTGCCTGGGGTGTTCGTGGTTGTGGTCCAGGCCGAGAGGAGAAGAGAGAGGGAGCAGGGCGAGCTCCAGAAGGGCCCCGAGCTCGTGCGCCCACTGGCCGAGCTGGGCGGCGTCGGGCGAGTTCAGCAGGGTGAGAAGGAGAGAGAAGCAGCAGGGGGACAGAGGCATGGCGTGTCACAGACGTCGAGGCGCATCGTCGGGCGTGCTGGGGAGGCCCGAGGTGGCCGGAGGCGGTTGGAAGGGGGCGGCTACAGTGCGGGAGCGCACTGTAGTGCGCTCCAGAGCGCCCAAATGGCCGGCATGGCCATTTTCTATGCAATGTGGTAACGGCCAAAGGTGTCTGGTAGCTCTAGGGGGAGTAAAGAAGTGGGATATGGCCTTGGATGCCCTGGAGAGCCACTGGAGTGAGGAGGGAAGTTGAGGGAGAGAGAGAAACGGGCTGTCTAGAGAGAGAAAGTGGGGTTTTACCCCTCTAATAATTGAGCTATGGATTTGCCATTGCTACTGGAGATGCAAGGGGACTAGGAAGGGCTGTGGTAAAAGGTTGAGGCCATGGAGAAGAGTGGAAGTGGTCAAAACACGGGTTCTAGTAAAATGGCAGAAGGTGTTTATTGCTCGTTTGGGCAAGAAGATGAACTCCTCTTGTCATGAGGCTTGACAGGGTCAAATGGCATGATATAATAATAGGTTCCACCAAGGTTGAGTCCATTTGGGCAAAGTTGCCAATGCAACTCTTGTAAACCCTAGAAATTAGCAGAAATGAACTTGTGTAGATCTAGTTGAGCAAATCACTTCTCCTTGATGCACCACTTGGTGTAGTGGCCTCATTTGGTCATGTGAATATGCTCACAAACGTTAGGGTCAAGGAGAGAAAGTTGGTAGTACAAAGTTGTTCAAATTTGATTCTGGTCAGAGAGGGTTTTGGGGCATTTTGGTGAACCAAAATGACCTTGATTGACATGAGGCTTTGCAAGGGTATCAGAATATGCATTTGTGACTTGCTGGATTTTCCTTGGATTTTTATGAAAATATTTCCTGTAGAAATATTTCAAATCCTAGAAATGGGCAGAAATGGTTTTGGGAGGTTTTGTCCAAGATTTTGAACATGACCATGTGTTTAAACTCTTATATATGGGTAATATATGCCCACTGAGTTTCCCTGATTTTTTTCAAATATTTTTAAAACCATAAAATAATTTTTCCCTATTAAAGACCATTTCTGGCCTTAAGAAAAAGTTTTAAATAAAAGAGGAAAATAACTTTTAAAATTATATTTTCGTGGTTTATGGGTATCCTATATCTAATAGGAGTCAAATATATCTTTGGAAAGATTTTAATTGCCCTTAATTAAGTACTTGCAGTGCAAATCTCAATTTAGGGGTTTTTGGAAAACTAATTTTAAAAAATATTATTTGGCCAAATTATTTTTGTAAGAAATTATTTTTATGTCCTATACACATGGCATGATCATTGGTTCAAGAGTTTGGAGCAAGGAGATGAAGTATAGGAGTTGGAGGATTTATTTGATTTTTAGAGCACTTGCAAACATCAGACAAAAACCAATCAAGGCAAGGTCCAAAACACTCAAAAGTTTTTGTCAAACCACATTTTATCATGATTGTGAGCGTAAGTGTTGAGCCATGAAAATCAGGATGTGAGAGGGGTGACTTCCCCCTCATCGTCATCCGGCCAGTCTTCAAGGCTGGCTCTGAGCCCGGAGCCGCCTGCCTCGCCGCCTCCTCCCACGGCGTCGTCGTCCAAGGCGGCCGCCCCCAAGTCAGGGTCGTCCACGTCACTCTTCGCCCAGTCAGGGAGATATTAGCACTATGGCCCCACGTTGCTTTGCTGCGGGCTGGAGGAGGGGGCTCTGTTAAGCAAGTTGATTGGTCAAGTCGGCCAAGAAGAACTCGGCAACAGAAGAAAAAGAGAAGAAAAGGAAACTCACCATAGGTGGGGGATTGGCGCGTGAGTACGGCTCCTTGCTGAACTGCCACTCCTCCATGAGCTTGCAGTTGGCAAGGTAATTCACCATCTGAGCTACCTCGTCGTGAGGCATCTCCTTGGTGCACATCCGGCTTGGGTCAAGGTGCCCGCTCATCTGATAGATTAGGTGAGGCCGGCCCTGGAGCAAGAGCACCCGGCATGCCACAAAGGCGGTGAGAAAGTCGGGCCCAGTCAGGCCCTTCGACTTGATCAACACCCGAAGCCTCGTGACGGCGGCAGCTCCAGAAGGCGGGCCGGTTGGGCCGATTCCCAGTCGGCAGGCCGGCAACGTAAGCCAGCAGGTTGACCCAGTCACCCTGCGGGAAGATGCTCTTCACGTAGAAGTAGGACTGTTGCCACAACTTCACCGACTGGATCAACAAGATAGGCGGAAAGGGGTTGTCGGCCACCGACCTCCGCACCGCGACAAAGGCGCCGCACTGAGCCAGCATGCTCTTGATGACGGTGCCAAGATTGGAGTAGAAGAACTTCCCTCGGAGCTTGATGGTGGGGAGGACACCGAGGAAGCCTTCGCACAACGTGACGAAGGCGGACAGCAGCACCACCGTGTTCGGGGTGAGGTGGTGCGGCTGGAGATTATAGAAGTCGAGGAAGGAGCGGAGGAAGCCGCTCGCCGGCAGGCCGAGGCCATGCAGGCAGTGCGAGCAGAAGATGACCCGCTCGCCCTCCTCCGGCGCCGTCGAGATCTCTTTCTTCGGCGCAAGGCACACCCGCACGTACTCCTCAATGGGCAAGCGACGTGTCTTGTGGAGAAAGTTGATGTGGTCCTCGTGTACGTTGGAGCCGTCCCATGCTCTGGCACGCGCCATGGCCGCAAGAGCTCGACGCAGAAGGCGCGGCGCCGGCGAAAGCGGCCCCCGCAATGGCAAAGTTGCGGCACTGCAAGGTCGCCGGAGAAGCAGTACGGCGGCGAGCGGCAGCAGTGACAAAGAGAGGATGAAGAAGTAAAGAAGGAAATGGTGGAGCAGGAGGCGAGCGGGCGTGCGTCTGCCGCTCCCCCTCCTCCCCCTACTTATAGGCACGGCACGATGAAGCCGAGGGGCAGGACGTGGGGGATGTGGGATTAACTATGCCCGCTCCCCCATGACCCGTGATTATTACGCCTTAAAGGCGTGCGGCAACTGCCGCTGGAAAGGAAACCGTCCAGCTCGGCCACAGAGGATCCGCGCGTGGGCTGAGGCACGGTAGTGGCGGGTCTAGGCATGCAGCGACGTCTCGTCATGCGCATGGGCTACCAGGCTGCTCCAGCCGAAGGGCGCCGCGTGGCGCGTGGACGGCGGGCGGCCGGCCCGCCGCCCAGCGCACGCGCCAGCTAGTTCCCGCCTTCGAACTCCAAATCCTTTTCGGATGGCGCGGCTGATCGAGGCTGGCTCCCAGCTGCCGGCTGTTCAAGATAGGAAGTCGCCCCGGCTTCTCGTCCCCCTTTCAGCCGCGAAGCTCGGCGAGCTTCGGGGACTACTGTCGGAGTAAATGATCACGGGTAGCCTAACCAGCTCCGCCTGGTGGCGTGGGGATGGGTGGCGCGGCGACCTCGAAGGCGCCTATGCCGGCACCCGCGCCATGGTCTTCCCAGGTCATGCGTGACAAGCACCGTCGCAATGTTGGTGACCCCGGGCACCGCCGCAGGAAGATCCCTCTGCACCACTCATGAGATGCACTGGGCCAGCATGTACGTCAAGACGCTGGAAAAACCGGTGCCCGGATTTGAGGCCGTGATAGAGATCCTTCTAACATGGTTAGAAGTCAGAGCGCGTCTCGGTCCATGCATCTTTCACTGCCACCCACGCCAGCAGAAGCGTTGGCGCGCGTAGAACTGCTCCTCGACTTTCCTCCTACCGTGGAGAAGCTCGACGAGTGGAGAGCCACCTTCCGAAGCCTCATCAGCATCGCCAATAAGATGAACCGCGACCAGCGGGGCCCTCATGTCGATGCTCTATCGAGCCAGCGCAGGCCAGCGGTGGAAGGACCGGAGGTGCTACAACTACGGTGCACTCTCCTCCTCCGCACCAATAATCGCGGCCGCCGACTCATCGGGTCGACGCCTGTGATAACGTTTCCACAGTGTCGTCCGCCCCACGAACCCGCCATGATCAGCATCAAGTTCTTCGAGAGCGAGCCCAAGAAGACACTCGGACCACTATCGAGCGACAGTGGGAAGCACGCCATCAGTGATATAGGCATGCGGGCCCCACTATGGACCGCCCAACACCGGGGGGCTCCGATGACCTACCTTACGAGGTGGATTATCCAGCCTTTACCTGTGAGCTGAGGCAGTTCCAGTGGCCCACTCACTGCAAATTCAAGCCTGATGTCGGCGAGAAGTACTATCAGATGTGGGGTTTCGGCAGACCCTTGAGGTTCAAACTCTGGGGTGCGCGCGAAGATCTTCCCCATACCAATCCACGTCCAATCACCTCGCATGAATCTATGCTACATCGATGAACAGCACCAGGGACACAGGTTTATACCTGTTCTGGCCACCATTGTGGTCTAATACCCTACTCCAATGTGTGGTGTGGTGGTTTGCCTCGGGGGCTGATGATGAACAATACATGGCAAGAACAACCTCGCGAGAGGTGTTCTTGAGCTGGTGTGGTGTTCTCGTAGGGAAGGATTTGATCCCCCTCTATTGTGGTGGCTATCCCTATTTATAGAGGCCCTGGTCCTCTTCCCAAATATTGAGCGGGAAGGGAGCCAACAACGGCCATTTCAAAGGGGAACATCTAGTACAAGTTATCCTGACTAAAGTTGGTCTTCGGCTGCCAAAGGCACTTGCGATGACGCCATCTTTGGCTCCACGGTGACCTCCATCCTACCGCTCTGCTGGTCTTGGTCTCATTGCACCGAAATGGTAACCTTTGCTTGATGCCTCGATACTCCACGCATGTGCTTGCCCCCTTTGCACCAAAGAGGAAACAAGGACACTGCGTAGGCCGGCGCCTGCTTGGTCTCGATCGTCATGGCTTGCGTCACGGGCACCTCGCGAGGTACCCTTGCCTTGATCTCTCCGCCTCCTCGCGAGCCTGCCTGGTGAGGTCGCTCCTGAGGAAGCCTTGCGTCGTCTGCCCTGTGAGGCCTAGCCTCTCGCGAGGGTCTTGAGTTGCGTTCATGAAGACTGTCGGCGTTCTGGGAACGGGGGTCCCCAGACTTGCCTGCCTACGGCCTGCGGCGTGGCTCGAGTGGTGGCCTAGTACAACCCATCATCATCAGCGCAAGACTGAAGACCCTCGCGAGGGGCCAAGCCTCGCAGGGCAGACGACACGAGGCTTCTTCAGGAGCGGCCTCGCCAGGCAGGCTCGCGAGGAGGCGGAGAGATCAAGGAAGGGGTACCTCGCGAGGTGCTCGTGACGCAAGCCGTGACGATCGAGACCAGGCGGGCTCCAGGCGGGTGCCGGCCCGCGTAGTGTCCTTGTTTCCTCTTTTGGTGCAAAGGGGGCAAGCACAGGCGTGGAGTACCAAGGCATCAGGCAAAGGCTGCCATTTCAGTGCAACGAGACCAAGACCAGCAGGGCGGCAGGATGGAGGCCACCGTGGAGCCCAAGACGGCATCATCGCTAGTGCCTTTGGCAGCCGAAGACCAACTTTAGTTAGGATAACTTGTACTAGATGTTCCCCTTCAAAATGGCCGTTGTTGGCGCCCTTCCTGCTCAATATTTGGGAAGAGGACCAGGGCCTCTATATATAGGGCTAGCCACCACAGTAGAAGGCATCTGATCGAGTTCTCATTAGATCAATAGGCGATCAAACTCATCCAAGCAGTTCATCGCGCCAGCTCAAGAACACCTCTCGTGAGGCTATTCGTCCTTTGTACTGTTCATCATCAGCCCGTGAGGAATCCACCACACCACACACTGGAGTAGGGTATTACACCACAACGGTGGCCCGAACCAGTATAAATCTTGTGTCCCTCGTGTTGTTCATTGTTCAGCTTAGATTCTCGCGAGGCGATCTGACGTGGCGTGGTAGGGGGAATATCTTCGCGTGCACCCCAGAGTTCGAACCTTAAGGGCGTGCCGGAACCCAACATCCGACATTTGGCGCGCCAGGTAGGGGTGCACCAGAATCTTTCTTCCGTTGTTCCGTGTTCAATCTCCCGTCGTGTCCATGGCCGACACTCCCCGGGCTCGCTCCGAGCGTCGGGCTGCTCTCGCCGCCCGTGTCGCTTAGACGGCTCCCGTCATTGGATGTCCCCGTCGTTCCCCGTCGCCTGCCGCCCATGCCGCCACCGGCCCGGCAGGGAACGAGCAGCAGGCCTCGTTGCTGCATCCTTCGGTGTGGCGGGAAGGCCGCACCGCCACCCCATCACTGACTCCAGCTAGTTCATTGTCCCACGCCCGTCGCGCCCCCACGAACGCGCACGCCGTGTTTCTCCTGGCGCGTGAGCTTCTACACTACCGTCCCGTCGACGACCTCTATGAGGAGTGGCTCACTCGCATCACCGAGCTCGTCAGCGCCACAGGGGACTCCCCTACGCCGTCCTTCTCGCTGCCTCACCCTCCATCCTGTGCGGGTGGTGAAGCCCAGGAGGTGCCTCCGTCACCTCCTCCCCAAGAAGGCGCCCTGGCTCCTAGGCGCGCGGCCCCAGGACGAGATCCACCACGTCCGGTGCCCGTGCAACAAGAAAGGAGCTGCCAAGAAATCCCTCGTCCCCAAGAAGGTGCTCGCGTGCTCCCAGCACCGGCATGCCATGACCGCATCCCTGCGCCACTACGTCAAGACCCCGCGTTGCTCCAGGCAGCGGCGCGCGGCAATCCTCAGGAGCAAGCCCTGCATTAGCAGAGAGCTCCAGTGGCCAACGCAGGCTGCCGCGCCTTCACCACTGAGCTACGTAGTGTTGCCTAGCCACGCAAGTTCAAACCTGACCTGCCTCCTCGCTACGACGGCACTGCCTATCGGATTGCGGGTTCCGGCAGACCCTTGAGGTTCGAACACTAGGGTGCGCGCGAAGATCTCTCCTCTACCAACTCACATCTCCTTGCCTCGCAAAGGATCTAGGCTACACAATGAACAACACAAGAGACGCCAAGTTTATACTAGTTCGGGCCACCGTTGTGGTGTAATACCCTACTCTAGTTTGTGGTGTGGTGGATTGCCTCTGGGGCTGATGATGCACAGTACAAGGGAAGAATAGTCTCGCGAGGGGTGTTCTTGTGGTGGTGTTGTCCCTTTGGAGGGGTCGATCCGAGATTCCAGATCCCAGATCCCAGATCCCAGACGCCCCCACATTATTGTGGCTAGTCCTATATATATAGCAAGAGGCCCTAGTCCTCTTCCCAAATATTGAGCGGGAAGGGCGCCAACAATTGGCCATTTAGAAGGGGAACATCTAGTAAACTTATCCTGACTAAAGTCGGTCCTCTCCTGTCAAAGACTCTGACGATGACACCGTCCTGGGCTCCACAATGACCTCCTTCTGGCCGTTCCTTTGGTCTTGGTCTTGTTGCACCGAAATGGTAGCCTTTGCCTGAGGCCTTGGCCTGCGCTTGCTCCCTTTGCACCAAAGGGGAAACAGGGACACTGCGCAGGCCGGCGCCCGCCTGGCGCCCGCCTGACCTCGATCGTCATGGCTTGCATCACGGGCACCTCGCGAGGTACCCCTGCCTTGATCTCTCCGCCTCCTCGCGAGCCAGCCTGACGAGGCTACTCCTGAGGAAGCTTCCTGTCATCCGCCCCACGAGGCTTGGCCCCTCGCGAGGGTCTTGATCTTGAGTCGATGAAGATGGGCCGCACTGGGCCATGGCTTGAGCCACGCCGCAGGCCGCAGGCAGGCAAGTCTGGGGACCCCCATTCCTAGAACACCGACAGTAGCCCCTGGGCCCAAGGCGCGCCCAGACTTGGCTTCGCAGAAAAGCGAAGGGGCAAGTGCGAAGCGCCGCGGGCCCCAATAGCTTGTGGCCTTGGGCGCCGCGTGGCGGTTGATTGGACGTGGGCGTCTCCGCTTCCCCATGACGCCTCGGCAACTGTCCGTCTAACAAAAAGAGGTGCCCGGGCCAGACTTACTTGCTCCGCTCTTGTTCGCCTTGCTCCAGATCCCCTTTCTCGCTCTTCTCCTTCTTGCTCCCGAAATCCTCCAGATCTGTCTCAATCCCTCCCATCCGACAAGCAATGGCACCTCGCAAGGTCCCGACCGAGGCCTGGTACTTGCCGGCTCTGGATCCCCCGAACATGTCAGAGAAGAATGTCGCCCTCACGCGCCTGATGATGGTGGCGCAGGGCAACATGGGGGCGACTGTGCTCAAGGTCGGCTCCGCCCAGCCAGAAGACAAGGGGAGCACCTTCTACCCGCTCTTTGCAAGCGCTATCATCGCTAGTTTGGTGCCTCCTTTTTCCGAGTTCTTCCTCACTGTTCTTCGCCAATACAATTTGCAAGCTCTGCACCTCCACCCCAACTCTGTTCTTCTCCTGTCGATTTTCGCCTACTATTGTGAGGCTCATGTTGGGGTAATGCCCTCGGTGGCCTTGTTGCATCATTACTTCTCCCTCTGAGTCTCTGGTGCCCACATCACCGCATGTGCGAGCTTTATCGCATACTCCAACTCCAATGCCATCTCGAAGCCCGGGAAGAGGATCGATGGCTTCCCGAGCAAGTGGGTCATGGTGGATGTTGGGCGCATCCACCCTCGACTCGTGCTGCCTACGGGGCAGCCCAAGGCCGTTGACGCTTGGTCCCATGCGGAGCTTGCCGATCCCCGCGCGAAGCTGGTGTTTAAGAGGATGAACGCGGACCTGAGGCCAGGCAACTTGGGGGCGGCAAAGCTGACCGGGGCTACGCTCCTGAAGGAGTTCCTGGAGCACCGAGTGGCTCCACTCTGGGAGTACTCGCTCCCATTGTGGAGGCTTGGGGAAGCGGATGCCGCCCTTCGTCTAAGCTCTGAGGCCCTGGCTGACACAGATCTGGCCGCGGCTCTCCACTCCTTGGTTGGGGGAGACGTGGCGAGCCCGGAAGGCGCTCTTGTCCCCCTGTTCCTTCGCGGTGACTGGGAGCAGGTGGTGAACTCCATGCCCACCTTCAACGGGGAGGGGCTGGTGCCTGCAGAAGCTCCCGTGGATCTGGCAGCATTGGTGATGGTGAACGTGTCCTCCGACGACTCTAGCGGGAGTGAGGAGGAAGAAGAGGAGGATGAAGAAGAGCCTGACTCTGAGGCGACCGGCGAGGAGTCGGGGGAGTTGTTTCCTCGGCGCAGGTCCCGCACCCTTCGCTCCATGCCGGACGACGACCAGGCCGGCGCCAGGCGAAGCGGGGAGAACTTTCCCTTGATCCCGAGGAAGGGCAGGTTGGGGCTGGTTCCCCGAGGGTCTGCTCTAGTCCTGGGGCGGTCTGAGGCTAGCTCCGGCCCCCCTGTCACGCCTTCTGCTTCCGGCCCACCCCAAGACTGACCCCAGCTGTAGGCTCTTGGGCTTCAAGTTTGGCCGGAGGCTGCTTGAGTCCTCGAACAATGACCAGTAAGTGCTCGATTCGTGTTTTGCTTTGTTTCTGTCGCCAAGGCTTGATGTCTGCATTCTTTTGGCCAGGCCGGCGCCTGTAGCAAAAAGGTTGAAAGGGTCCTCGGCGATCCTACTTGGGGCGAGTTCATTTGTCGGGGCAGCGCCCTCACCTGCGGAGGGAGGCGGCAGCGAGACCCGCGCCTCTCCTTCCCGATCATCCTCGCGAGGTCAGCAGGGACGATCCAGCGAGGAGTTAGCCCTCATGGCCCCACTGACTCTGGAGGTGCCTGCGCTTGATGTTGTCGCCGGGGTGGCTGAGGCTCAAAAGGCCCCAACGCCGGATGATGTGATCACGCTGCCGTCTTCGCCTCCTACTCCAAAGACTGTCGTTTCTCCGACTCCTTCCGCCGCCTTGGATCGTGCCGCTGCTGAGCTGGGCCGGCTGCGAGAAGATCTCCAAGGCACCGACCCCCGCCTGGTGGCTAGGCGCCTGGAGTTGGTCTCTGGCTGGGTCCGCTTTGAGGCCTCCATCCGACCAGCACTGAGCCAGGCCATGACGGCCTTTGATGAGGAGAAGCTGGCCACCTCCCAAGCCAAGGCTGCTCACGAGGCCGCCTTGGGTGACGCTGCTGATGCCCGGGGGCGCTGCAAGACGCTAGAGGATGAGCTGCAAGGCCTGCGTGACAAGCTCGCCAAGGAGGTCCATAATCGCGAAGAGAAGGAGAAGGAGATGAAGACTCGAGAAGCTGCCGTCAGGGACCGAGATGTCAAGCTTGATGAGCGTCATGGCCGGTTGAAGACGCTGGAGCAGGCGCTGAAGGCGGAGAGGATCGAGCTGGACGACAAGGCAAAGGTTCTGGCTGAGGATCGGGTGGCCTTCGCGAAGCTGGAGGAGAAGGCTCGTGCCGCGCTGAAGACGCTTTATGATGGCGGCTTAGAGAAGTCGTTGGCTGGCGCAAAGGACGGCCCCGCCAAGCTGCTTCCCTTCCTGGTTCACGCGCTCGAAGATGTCACAGACGACCTTGGCCCCACGGCCGAGGCCGAGGCGCGTGTCCTGTCTTCTGCCGCACTGACGCGGGTCCTCAGCCACGTCTACCTTCGCGACCCCAACATCGACCTCGACAGCTTGCTGGAGCTTGTGAGCGGCGACCTTGCCGCTGCTGCTACTGAGGCCGTAAAAGGTTGAGCCAAAGCTTTGCTGGAGAGGTTCCACGCCTTCAGCACCTTGCCCGGGCGCGATGCTGCCAGCTCAGCGGCCTCAGGAGGTGGAGCCACCCAGCGTGATTCCACCACGGGTGGCGGCGCCACTGGAAAGTGATCCCTTTGCGGCTTCTGTCCTGTTTTAATTCCTGCAACATGCACCATGCCTCGTGGAGGCGTTTAAACTTGCGTTTGGCGTTGTGAAAACAATCTATGGCCTGTAATATTTGCTTTTGAATTCCTTAGGATTTGCGTTTCTCCTTCCCATTTGCTTGTGTTCTATGTCGGCAGAGCCCGGCCCCGCGCATACCTCAGCCGCCGTTAGCCCTGACCCGAGACCAGGACAGGACCAAGGAGTGAGGGGCTACGTGACCAGTTAGGCTCCTGAGTCGCGATGCTCAGGAGTCCCCCTTGACGCGCGAACAGCAAGTAGGAAAGGGAGACACAGGAGTGGATTTATCATTCTACGTCGGCAGGGCCCGGTCCCACGCATACCTCAGCCGCTGTTAGCCCCGACCGGAAACTAGGACGGTACTAAGGAGTGAGGGGCTACGTGACCAGTTAGGCTCCTGAGTTGCGATGCTCAGGAGTCCCCCTTGACGCTCAAACGGTCTTCGTATCATGGCTCCGCTCGGGAAGTAGCACGCGATGAACCAGGCCCGAGGGGCCTGGCTGGGTGGCATGCGCCCGGGCGTGGCCCGGACGTAGCCCCCGTGTCCAGCCCCCTCGCGTGGCGCTCCTGAGGGGAGGCGTTACGGTAGGGCCGCACACTGAGTTCTAGGCTCCCTGAGGTTGATGTGGTCGTGGGCTGCCCTCAGTTGTTTATCACCAGCGCGGAGCATACCGCTTCCGTATGTGTACGGGCATAGCCGCTCCTCGGCAGTGTCGTCAGCCAACGCGGAGCATGGTGCTTCCACTGGTACTTGGGAGGGGGGGCCCTCCGGGAGGAGCCCGCGGGGCATGTACAGCCCCGCCCTAACACGTGGCTGGCACGGTTGGGCTTGACGAGGTGTATCTGGGCACCCGTGAGCCAGCACGGGACTCACGAAGCCCTACCTCAAGGCGGGTTGCACCTGGCTCTGGGCCTTGTTTGTAGTGTGCTCCTGCAAGATTGATTAGATGCCAACGCTCTACGTCCTCAGGTCCCAACCCTTGAGCGAGCTCAGCCGTCGCTGGTATGCCAGTTGCGATGCCGTGGACAAGGCCAGGAGGTGAGGGCTGGAGAGCCAGTAAGAGCCCGTGAGTCGCGATGCTCAGGTGCCCCCCTTTTAACGTGCAAGCGGACAACATGAAGGAAAAAGGGCACCTCTGGGGGCATCAGGTAATAATAATGGCGGGCCAAATACACAACCTAGGTAGATGCAAGGGCGACACACGCCACTAGGTCAGGCCCGAGCGGCTAGGGGATAATGCAGCCCGAGGGGCGCCCCCAACAAGGTAAGCAAAGAACATGAGCAAAACGGATACATGCCGCAGGGATGGATCCATGTGACCTGGGAATGATGCAGCCCTGTGGGTGCTCCCAGCTGAAATGGAACTTTGAAAGATGTCACCTAAAATGGTTGAAGTTGAAGGGATGCTGAAGTAGCTGACGACGCATGATGCGGAAGCCGATCCTCACGAGCCCCCAGGGCCTAGAGCCTCGGGAGGCTCCGGGGGCGAAGGCGGCTCTTCAAGGACCATCTCCATCTCTGCCAGGACTGCGCAATGCCTGACCTCCTGAGCCTCCAGGATGCTCCTCAACAGGCGCTGATGAGCGGCGACCGCATTCGGGAGCCCGAGAGGCATGCGAACGTAGCTGTGGGGTGGACCCTCGCAACGTCCCATGCGCGAAGGCCAGAGGTGCTCCCGAGATGCGGCTCGGTTGAGTCCTGGTACGTCAATGTAGACGCGCAGCCCTCCATCCTCACCTGGATGGGGAGCTACGGCGGGTAAGCGGCGGCTGCCGCGCATGATTCTTTACTCCTGCAGCTCCTGAATTCTCCTTGCGAAGGACTCTTGCGGGTTTGGCCCTCCTTGCTTCACACCGTCTTGAGGAAAACATGCTTCGAAGCACGCCTCCAAGTGGTGCCCGAGCGCCTCCCTCGTGACCTTGGAAAAGTCGGTGGCCCTCCAGGAGAGGGCCCCCGAGCCTTGCCCGAGGAGGGCGCCGGGCGTGCCTTCCTATGCGACAGAGGGAGGCGCCCCTTGGACGGGTGCAGATCCTGGCGTGGCGCCCCTGGATGTGCCTGCCTCCTGATGGTTCGGACCAGGTGATGTTTTCTTCTTCTTAGGGACTGCCTCGGGAAGGCTCCTATTTCTGTGATCTGGGTCTTCGATTGCCGCGGCCTGGAAGGCACGCTCGAGAGAACACACTGCATCCTTCTCCTCGCAGGGAACTGTGATGATTCCACCGTTTCCTGGCATCTTGAGAACATTGTAGCCATGGTGAGTCACTTCCATAAACTTGGCCAGGGCTGGATATCCAAGGATGGTGTTGTAGGACAGGCGAATGTGGGGGGCGTCGAAATCGATGAGCTTAGTGCGCTAGTCTTTGCATTATCCGAAGGTGACAGGGAGGCGGACCTGCCCTATCGGGGTGGTAGAACCGTCAGTGACTCCTGAGAAGGGCTTGGTTGGCTGAAGCTGATCATACGACACTTGGAGACTGTTGAAAGTTTCGACAGATGGGACGTTGAGCCCTGCTCCACCATCGATGAGGGTCCTGGTGACCTGCACATTGCTGATGACTGGGGAGCAGAGCATTGGGACAACACCAGCTGTTGCTGCGCACTTGAGTTGATCCGCTGAACTGAACGTGATGGCACACGTGGACCATCTGAGAGGGTGCGATGCTTCGATTTTTGGGAGAACGACATTCACCTCATGAGCAAACTGCTTGAAGACGCGCTGAGAGGCCGGGGCTTGCGCTCCGCCTAGGATGCAAGCAATTGCGCACGGCTCCTGGAAGCCCCCACCCCCTTGTCCTGATGCTGGTCTTCATTCCTCCTTGGTGGTGGCGGCAGCGGAGGGAGGCCTGCATTGCCTTGTGGGTGTTCCTCGTGAGGCTGGTCCCTCCAGCCTCCCTCGCGAGGCTGATCTTGCCAGCGGTCCTCATGAGGTCGGTCGCGCCACCCTTGGCGAGGGCTGAGGTCTTCCCATCGTCCTCCACCTCTTCCTCCTCCTCGACCGTAGCCCCGATCGTTGCGCTCGGGGCGTCGGACGATACGCTCATCTCGCACAGCCCTGAGCTCCTGGCATTCATTGGTGTTGTGGGTGTGGAGGTCGTGGTACACGCAGTAGCGGCTGCCCTTGGACGACTCCGGCTGATCCCTGCCTTGCTTGGTATCTGGCTCAGCTGCGAGCACAACTACTCCTTTGCACTTCACGTCCTTGACCTTGGGCTTCTTCTCTTCCGGATCAGCAGTTGGAAGCTCGAGGAGGGAGAGGCGTCCTTCCTCAGCCCTGGCACACTTGGTTGCTAAGTTGAACAGCTCCAGAGAGGTGCACAGGTCCTCGTGGATTGCTAGCTCTTCCTTCATCTTGACGTCTCGAACGCCAATGGAGATGGCTGAGATGATGGCCTCCTCAGTCACCCTGGGGATCTTGAGGCGGGCATTGTTGAAGCGTTGGATGTACTTTTGCAGGGTCTCCCCTGGCTCTTGCTTGAAGCGACACAAGTCACTCATGGCCGGGGGCCGGTCACGAGTTCCTTGGAAGTTGGCGATGAAGTGAGTGCGCATCTCGTCCGAAGAGGAGATCATGCTGGGAGGTAGGTTGAGGAGCCATGTACGGGCGCCATCCTTGAGCGCCATGGGAAACCAGTTCGCCATGACCTTTTCATCCCTGTTGGCCGCCTCGATGCCCAAATTGTAGAGCTGGAGGAACTCCGTGGGGTCAGCAGTGCCGTCGTAGCGTGGAGGCAGATCTGGCTTGAACTTGCCTGGCCAGGCCACGCTGCGCAGCTCGGCGGTGAAGGCACGGCAGCCTACAGTGGCCATAGGAGGCCTTTGGTGACAAAGGGCTTGATCCTGGAGGTTTCCGCGCGCTGCCACCAGGAGCAATGCAGGGTCTTGGCGCGCTGGAGCAAGAGCGCGGTCATGACGTGTCATTGCCGGGAGCACATGAGCGGATTCTTGAGGGCGCGGGATCTCTTGGCAGCTCTTTTCTTATTGCGCGGGCACTGGATGCGGCGGGTCCCGTCCAGGGGCCGCGCGCCTTGGGGCCAAGGCGCCTTCTTGAGGGGGAGGTGGCGGAGGCGCCTTCGTAGCTGTGTTGTCCGCATAGGGCGGAGGGCGAGGCAGCGAGAGGGATGGCACAGGGGAGCCCCCTGCGGTGCTGACGAGCTCGGTGATGCAGAAAGCCACTCGTTGTAGAGATCGTCGACGGGGCGGTAGTGCAGGAGCTCAGATGCCAGGAGCAACGCAGCGTGCGCGTCTGCGGGAGCGCGACGAGCGTGCGACGACGAGCCTACTAGAGTCAGCGACGGGGTAGTGGTGCGGCCTTCCCGCCGCACCGAGGGATGCAGCGACGAAGCCTGCTGCTTGTTCCCCGCCGGGCCAGCGGCGGCGTGGGTGGCAGGCGACGGGGAGCGACGAGCAGGCCCACCGATGGGGGCCGTCTGGGAGACGTGGGCCGCGAGAGCAGCCCGGCGCTCGGCGCGGGCTTGACGAGCGTCAGACATAGATGCGACGGATGGCGAAATGCAAGACGGCGGAAGACACGATTCCGGCGCGCCCCTACCTGGCGCGCCAAATGTTGGATTGTGGGTTCCGGCAGACCCTTGAGGTTCGAACACTGGGGTGCGCATGAAGATCTCTCCTCTACCAACTCATGTCTCGTTGCCTTGCAAAGGATCTAGGCTACACGATGAACAACACAAGAGATGCCAAGTTTATACTAGTTCGGGCCACCGTTGTGGTGTAATACCCTACTCTAGTTTGTGGTGTGGTGGATTGCCTCTGGGGCTGATGATGAACAGTACAAGGGAAGAACAACCTCACGAGGGGTGTTCTTGTGGTGGTTTTGTCCCTTCGGAGGGGTCGATCCGAGATTCCAGATCCCAGATCCCAGATGCCCCCACATTATGGTCGCTAGTCCTATATGTAGGGAGAGGCCCTGGTCCTCTTCCCAAATATTGAGCGGGAAGAGCGCCAACAATTGGCCATTTCGAAGGGGAACATCTAGTACACTTATCCTAACTAAATCGGTCCTCGCCTGTCAAAGACTCTGACGATGACGCCGTCCTGGGCTCCACAATGACCTCCTTCCGGCTGTTCCTCTGGTCTTGGTCTTGTTGCACCGAAATGGTAGCCTTTGCCTGAGGCCTTGGCCTACGCTTGCTCCCTTTGCACCAAAGGGGAAACAAGGACACTGCGCAGGCGGGCGCCCGCCTGGCCTTGATCGTCATGGCTTGCTCACGGGCACCTCGCAAGGTACCCTTGCCTTGATCTCTTTGCCTCCTCGCGAGCCAGCCTGACGAGGCTACTCCTGAGGAAGCTTCCTATCGTCCGCCCCGCGAGGCTTGGCCCCTCGCGAGGGTCTTGATCTTGACTCGATGAAGATGGGCCGCACTGGGCCATGGCTTGAGCCACGCCGTAGGCAGGCAAGTCTGGGGAACCCCGTTCCCAGAACACCGACACTGCCGACCCCGCGGAGTTCCTACAGCTCTACGAGCTGGGCATGAAAGCCGCCAGCGGGGACGAAAAGCTCATGGCAAACTGGTTTGCCATGGCGCTCAAGGACGGTGCCCGCACCTGGCTCCTGAAACTGCCCCCTGGCACGATCTCCTCCTGGGACGAGATGCGCACTCACTTCATCGCCAACTTTCAGGGCACTCGCGACCGACCACCGGTCGTGGGTGACCTACGCGGCATCAAGCAGCAACCCAGAAAGACCTTGAAGAAGTACATCTAGCGCTTCAACAACGCTTGCCTCAAGATTCCCAAGGTGACCGAGGAGGCCATCATCTCGGTGTTCTCTGATGGCGTCTGCGACGTCAAGATGAAGGAGGAGCTGGCAATCCACGAAGATCTGTGCACGTCTCTGGAGTTGTTCAACCTGGCGACCAAGTGCGCAAGGGCTAAGGAGGGACGCCTTTCCGTTCTCAAGCTCCCGGCTGCAGATCCAGAAGATATGAAAGCCAAGGGCAAGGACGTGAAGCGCAAGGGAGCAGCTGTGCTTGCAGCAGAGCCGGACATGAAGCACGCCAGGGACCAGCCGGAGTCGTCCAAGGGCATCCGGTACTGTGTACAACGACCTCCATACCCACGACACCAACGAATGCCAAGAACTCAGGGCCGTGTGAGAAGGCCATGTCGGTCGACACCCCGAGCGAACGATCGGGGCTACAGCCGAGGCGTAGGAAGAGGTGGAGGACGATGGGATGATCATGGTCCTTGCCAGGGGTGGCGTGACCGGCCTCGCAAGGACCGCAGGTAGGACCAGCCTTGCGAGGGAGCATGGAGGGATCAACCTCGTGAGGATCGCCCGCAAGGCAACGCAGGGCTTCCTCCTCTGCCACCACCACCAAGAAGGAATGACGACCATCATCTGGACGAGGGGGCTGGGCGCTTCCAGGAGCCGCGTGCAATCGCTTACATCTTGGGCGGTGCTCAGGCCCCAGCCTCTCAGCGCATCTTCAAGCAGTTTCCTCGCGAGGTGATTGTTGTCCTCCCCAATCTTGAGGCCACGCGCCCTCTCAGGTGGTCTGCGTGCGCCATCACGTTCAGCTCGGCCGATCAGCTCAAATGCGCGGCAACAGCCGGTGTCCTCCCGACGCTCTGTTCACCAGTCATCAGCAATGTGCAAGTTACCAGGACCCTCATCAACGACGGAGCAGGGCTCAAAGTCCTGTCCGTCGAGATGTTCAACAATCTTCAAGTGTCATATGATCAGCTTCAACCAACCAAGCCTTTCTCAAGAGTCACTAATGGTTCCACTATCCCGATAGGGCAGGTCCGCCTCCCTGTCACCTTTGGGCAGCGCAAGAACTACCGTACCGAGCTCATTGACTTCGACGTCGACCACATTCATCTGCCATACAATGCCATCCTTGGATATCCCGCTCTGGCCAAGTTTATGGCAGTGACTCATCATGGCTACAACGTCCTCAAGATGCCAGGAAGTGGCAGAGTCATCACGGTCCCCTGTGAAGAGAAGGATGCGGTGTGCTCTCTCGAGCATGCCTTCCAAGCCGCGTCAATCGAGGACCCAGACAGCAAGAGTGGAAACCTTCCTGAAGCAGCTCCCAAGAAGAAGAAGACATCACCTGGCTCAAGGGCTTAGGAGACAGGCACCTCCGAAGGCACCACATCCGGGCATGCGCCCATCCAGGGGGCGCCACCCTCCGTCGCGTAGGGAGGCATGCTCGGCACCCTCCTCGGGCAAGGCTCGGGGGCTCTCTTCTGGGGAGCCACTGACTTTGCCAAGATCACGAGGGAGGCACTCGGGCACCACTTGGAGGCGTGCTTCGCGACACGTCTCCCTCAGGAAGCCGTAAGGCAAGGAGGGCCCAACCCTCAGGAGTTCATCACCAAGGTCGCTCAGGAGTTGCAGGAATCGAGAGTCATGCGTGGCAACCGCCGCCTGCCCATTGTAGCTCCCCATACAGGCGAGGATGGCGGGCTGCGCATCTGTATCGACTACCCAGGGCTCAATCGGATTGCATCACAAGAGCGCTTCTGGCCTTCGCATGTGGCATGTTGCGAGGGTACACCGCACAACTATGTTCGCATGCCCTTCGGCCTGCCGAACGCGGCTGCTACCCACCAGTGCCTGATGAGGAGCATTCTGGAAGCTCAGGTGGCCAAGCACCGCGCACTCTCGGAGGAATGGAGATGGACCTCATCGAGCCGCCCGGACCTCCCGAGCCTCCCGAGGCTCGGAGCTCCGAGGGCTCGTGAGGGTCGGCTTCCTCACCACGCACCGTCAGCTACTCCGACACTCACTCTGCAATGGTATCAGGTGACTTCTCTCAAGTTTCACTTCATCTGGGAGCGCCCTCAGGGCTGCATCATTCCCAGGTCGCGTGGGTCTCTCCCCGCGGCATGTATTCATTTTGCTTATGTCTTCAGGTTACCTTGTTGTGGGCGCCCCTCGGGCTGCATCATCCCCAAGCCGCTTGGGTCTGACCCAGTGGCATGTGCCTTTTTCTGCATCTATCTAAGTTGATTTGCTTTTCCATGCTTAACCTGCCTATGATTATCGTCCGCCGCCTGCTGCGAGCCTATCCTTCCTCATGCAAACCGCTTGCACGTTAAAAGGGGGGCGCCTGAGCATCGCGACTCAGGAGTTCTTACTGGCTCTCCAGCCCTCACCCCCTGGCCTTGTCCACGACATTGCGACCTGGCATACCAGCGGCGGCTGAGCTTGCTCGACGGCCGGGACCTGAGGACGTAGAGCATTTGCATTTTAACCATCTTGCAGGAACGTACCACCGACAAGGGCCCAGAGCCAGGCGCAACCCGCCTCGAGGTAGGGCCTTTTGAGTCCCGCGCTGGCTCATGGGTGCCCAGATACACCTCTCATAGCCCTACCGTGCCGGCCACGTGTCAGGGCGGGGCTGTACACGCCTCGGGGGCTCCTCCCGGAGGCGAGCCCCCCTCCCACGTACCAGTGGAAGCACCATGCTCCGTGCTGGCTGACGACACTGCCGAGGAGCGGCTATGCTCGTACACATACGGAAGCGCTATGCTCCGTGCTAGTGATAAACAACTGAGGGCAGCCCATGGCCTTATCAACCTCAGGGAGCCTAGAGCTCAGTGTCTGGCCTCATCGCAATGTCTCCCCTCGGGAGCACCACGCGAGGGGGCTAGGCACGGGGGCTGCGCCTGGGCCACGCCCAAGCACACGCCACCTAGCCAGGTCCCTCGGACCTGGTCATCGCACGCCCCTCCCCGAGAGGAGCCAAGGTACGAAGACCCGTTTGAGCGTCAAGGGGGACTCCTGAGCATCATGACTCAGGAGCCTAACTGGTCACATAGCCCCTCACTCCTTAGTTCCGAAAGGGTAACGGCGGTCGAGGTATGCGCGGGGCTGGGCTCTGCCGACGTAGAACGACAGATCCTCTCTTACACCCCCTCCCTATTTGCTTTTTGCGTGTCAAGGGGGACTCCTGATCATCACGACTTAGGAGCCTAACTTGCCACGTAGCCCCTCACTCCTTAGTCCCGTCCCGATGATCCGGTCGGGGCTAATGGCGGCTGAGGTATGCGCAGGGCCGGGCCCTGCCGACGTAGAACACAGGCAAATAGGAAGGAAATCGCAAAATCTAGCAAATCCAGAAGAAAATATTACATGCCATAGATTGTTCTCACAATACCAAACACAAATTTAAACGCTTCCACGAGGCACGGTGCATGTTGCAGGAATCGAAGAAGGAAAGAGGCCGCGAGAAGATCACCCCTGGGCCGCGTCACCGCTCGTGGTGGAGTCGCGCTTGTCAGCCCCATCCTCCGGGGCCGCGGAGCCAGCAGTGCCTCGCTTGGGCGCGGCGTTGAAGGCACGAAACTTCGCTAGCAAGGCCTCCCCTCGACCCTTGACGGCCTCGGCAGCAGCGGCGGAGCGCTTGGCGTCCACGGGCTCCAGCAGGTCATCAAGGTTGGCGTCGGGGTTGCGGAGGTAGACGTGGCTGAGGATCCGTGTTAGCGATGCGGAGGAAAGGACGCGATCCTCAACTTCGGCCATGGTGTTTCTTCGATTCCTCGCAGGGAACAAAAGGAGCAAATCCTAAGGAACACTAACTACGCGTGCCATCGAGGAGACGCCATCATCAACAGTGGGCCGCCAAGCACCTGCGCCAACCTCATCCAGATCAGCGGCATCGGCGGCCAGATGCAGCTGCCCTGCTCCGAGCGCAACATGAGCTTGGGGGCTCGTAGCTGTCGTCACTCGTCTCCAGAGTCACGAGAAGCTCGGGGGAGTCGCTGGACCCTCCGGCTTCTCCGCTGCTACCAGAGGAGCTGCTGGGGGAGCAGTTGGCAGGCCTGGCCCTTGCCACTTCGATGCCCCGTCCGCCTTCCTTGGGGCAGCACTCCAGTCGGCGTCCATCTGCGTCGAAGACCTTGAAGAACATCAAGGAGGCGCTATCGTATTAAAGATGAATTATGAGGGCACCCCCTGTTCGGCAGACCCGGGCAATCTCGCCCCAGCCCCGGGTCATGTAGACATTGCCCGGAGCAATAACCTCGACCTCTGCTCCAGTCGCAAGGGTGCTGCAGTCAGCATGCTGCAGCCAGAGCTCCAGAGGCCCCCTCGGCGGTATCTCGAAGGCGAAGGAGGGAGGAAGGCGAATCCAAGAGCGTGGGGGCATAGCGGCGTGAAGCACAAGCTCGCTAGAAGAGCCCTCAGCATGGACCCCAGGGGCGACAATGCGCACCGCTGTGACTCGTCAGCCTCGCCGGTGGCGCCGGTGATGCCGCTCAGCATCTCCTTCTCTAGAGCCCTCGGCTCGGGCGTACAAGGGCAATGGAAACCCAGGCGGTGGCCGCTCATACCAAGGCCTCGACGTCTCCTACCATGTGACCATGTCACGGCCTGGGACCGGCCGCTTCTTCGGCGGAAGCGGGTCGGGACCCTCCTGGGGGGCCTTCCCCTTATCTTCCCCTAAAAACCGGTGGATCGACGCCATTGGTGGAAGTTGGAGCAACAGCGAGGAAGAAGGAGTGAAGCAAAAAGAGATGGACTACGGGGGCTCCCGCCCGTCCGTACTTATAGTTCGGAGGAGGCCAACCGTTGGCCTCCACAATCATAGGTAATCATGACCCGTTTCTGCATGCAGGGACTTGTCAAGTCGAGCAGTTGCCGAGGTAGCATGGGGAAGCGAAGACGCCCATGTCCAATCAAACGCCAAGCGGCGCCCAAGGCCGCATGGGTGATGGGGCCTGCGGTGCTCCGCACTTGCCCCTTCGCTTCTCTACTAAGCCAAGTCCGAGCGCGCCCTGGGCCCACGGGCTACTGTTGGTGTTCTAGGAACGGGGGTCCACAGACTTTCCTGCCTGCGACCTACGGCGTGACTCGAGTGGTGGCCCAGTACAGCTCATCTTCATCAGCGCAAGACTCAAGACCCTCGCGAGGGGCCAAGCCTCACGGGGCGGACGACACGAGGCTTATTCAGGAGCGGCCTCACTAGGCAAGCTCATGAGGAGGCGGAGAGATCAAGGCAGGGGTACCTCGCGAGGTGCTCGTGACGCAAGCCGTGACGATTGAGACCAGGCGAGTGCCAGGCGGGCGCCGGCCCGCGTAGTGTCCTTGTTTCCTCTTTTGGTGCAAAGGGGGCAAGCACTGGCGTGGAGTACCGAGGCATCAGGCAAAGGTTGCCATTTCAGTGCAACCAGACCAAGACCAGCAGGGCGGCAGGATGGAGGTCACCATGGAGCCCAAGACGGCATCATCGCCAGTGCCTTTGGCAGCCGAATACCAACTTTAGTCAGGATAACTTGTACTAGATGTTCCCCTTCAAAATGGCCGTTGTTGGCGCCCTTCCCGCTCAATATTTGGGAAGAGGACCAGGGCCTCTATATATAAGGCTAGCCACCATAGTAGAAGGCATCTGATCGAGTTCTCATTAGATCGATAGGCAATCGAACTCATCCAAGCAGTTCATCACGCCAGCTCAAGAACACCTCTCGCGAGGCTGATCATCCTTTGTATTGTTCATCATCAGCCCCTGAAGCAATCCACCACACCACACACTGGAGTAGGTTATTACACCACAATGGTGGCCCGAACTAGTACAAATCTTGTGTCCCTCATGTTGTTCATAATTTAGCTTAGATTCTCGCGAGGCGATCGGACGTGGAGTGGTAGGGGGAAGATCTTCGCGCGCACCCTAGAGTTTGAACCTTAAGGGTCTGTCGGAACCCAACATCCGACAAAGATGGGCCGTACTGTGCCACCACTTGAGCCACGCCGCAGGCTGCACGCAGGCAAGTCTGGGGACCCTCGTTCCCAGATTGCCAACAGTAGCCCCCGGGCCCAAGGCGCGTTCGGACTTGGCTTAGCAGAGAAGCGAAGTGGCAAGTGCGGAGCGCCGCGGGCCCCAACAGCCTGCGGCCTTGGGCGCCACGTGGCGGTTGATTGGACGTGGGCGTCTCCGCTTCCCCGCGCTGCCTCGGCAACTACCCGACTTGACTAGTCCCTGCATGCGAAAATGAGATATGATTACCTGCAATCGTGGAGGCCGGCAGTTGGCCTCCCTCGGTTATAAATGCAGGCGGGCGCAGGCCCCCGCTGCACATCTTCCTCCTTCCGCTTGCTTATTCTTTCTCCCCACTCCAGCTGCTCGCCGCGTCCTATGGCGCCGCCGAAGAGGTTCTCAGCCATGGAGAAAGGAAAGGCTCGCCGGGAAGGGCTTGACACTCCCCCGCCCAAGCACAGCTGAGGTCGTCCCCACAAGCATCCTGCGACTCCTGTAGCGGCTCCCCATGGTCGGGATGGTGACCTCTCATATCGCGATGGACGTCTGGTGGGTGAGGGGACATGCGTTGTGGCCGCGCGGCCTCCCAGGCCGCGCTTCCACTCAACTAAGGTGCTGCCAGAGTTTGTCGTGTGGTCGGCAGACCCAACTGGTAGCTGGCTCCAGCTTCCCCGCTTCTTTGCAGGCGAACTCCCGGCCGGCGCTCCTGGCGGCCTCTGGCTTCAAGCGGACGGCTGCTGCAGCAAAGCTTCCTGTGTCTCACTGGAGATCTCCATCGCCAGGAAAGTGGCTTTGTCCCGCGGCTGGTAAACGTTTGCCCGCGCGCGTGGCCTGGGCCAGTGGTGCACCCTGCATTTCAGGTCTGACGGTGATGCCACCCTCTACATGAGGGTGCACGGGTAAGATGGCCGCTGTGTTAGGTGTTGCCCTGAAGATGATGACGGCGACTGGGTGCTTAGCCTTGGCGACGACCAAGATGAAGACGAAGGTGGGCGCATGGCCGGCGGCGTCCGTAGCTTTCCAAGCTTCGGCTGCTCCTCCTCTGACGACAGCTCCTACAGCGGCGGCCGTAACCAACCACCGCGCTGCCGTGCTTGCCTTGAGGGGGGCAGTGGGTCATCCCGTCGTCGCTCCTCGGTGAAGTGTGAGGAGGGGTCTGACTGAGCTCCGGAGGGCAGTACGAGTCCCTGCCAAGAGTCATCGCCGAGCAAGCCGCGTCTATTTTGTTTTTCTTCTTTTCCTGTATAAAGAGAGAGAAGTGTGGAGTCCCGTGGGGGCGTGCTAGACTGTTTCCTTTAACTACTATGCTATTTTCATTATTCCCGTGCGGTGTTTCGGTGTTGCGTGCTCATGTGTAGGAACAACTTAGCTTGGGGGGGCTTGCCGTGGTCTTTGCTTCTTGAGGCTGAGGCCTCGTCGTGCGTCTCAAGGCCTGCAATAATTAGCTGGGGGGATATCTTTTGAACCCTGGTCGTGAGGGTAACTGGCTCAGGTCTTGCGTTCGCGTAGTGATGCCCGTGGGGCACGGACTGGGAGAAGCGCTCCTGCAGTGAACTTGAGTAGGGAAGCCTCACAAGACTAGGTCAGAAGGCACTCGCGAGGGCGCCTGTGCAGCCCCCTCGCGAGGCTTGTGAAAGAGAAGACGATTCAAGCAAGCAACAAAGACAAAGAATCATGGGACGGGGATGGCAACAATGCTAAAAGCAACTCCAATAAAATTTCGAACAAGGGTGAACAAGCCAACTGCAGAAAGCAAATTAAAAGCCAAGTCCGGCACCTAATCTAGTATTCGACGTCTTCTCACCAGCGCGGAGCTAAGTGTTGCCACTGGGCCTGGGCGGGAGCCCTCGAGGCCCGAGGGCGGATCTCTGGAGACTCCGGGGCGTGTACAGCCCCAACTCATTATTACGTGAGAGTGTCACGGGCGGCGAACTTCACAGGCATTGGCCTTTCTTGGGGGCGATGAGCTTGACAGGCATTGGCCTTCTTCACAGGCATCGGGCCTTTCTTGGCACGACAAGCTTCACAGGCGCCGGGCCTTCTTTACAGGCACTAGGCCTTTCTTCAAGCGTAGAACTTCCCGAGGTGCTGGATGTTCCACGCGTTCGGGATGGGCACCCCCTTCTGGGTCTCCAAGTGTGTGGCGCCAGGTCTGGAAACATGAACAACCTTGAACGGGCCCTCCCACAAGGCCGAGAGCTTGTGCAGCCCTTCCCTGGAGAGCACCCGCCTGAGCACGAGGTCCCCTACCTCGAGGGTCCTGGGGTGGATGTTGCGGCAGTGGTACCGCCGCAGCGCCTGTTGGTATCTTGCTGCTCGAAGCACAACCTTCCGACGGTGTTCCTCCTCCAGCACGAGGTCCATCCCCCCGCATGGCGTCCTGCTATGCTCCGTCGAAAGCCAGGACCCCGCAGAGCGACGCCTGACCTCGTGAGGGAGGACCGCCTTAGCCCCGTAGACGAGGAAGAACGGGGTTTCGCCGGTCGACTTGGTAGCGGTTATGCGGATGGACCATAGCACGGACTGGAGCTTGTCGTACCAGCCCCTGCCGCAGGCCTCTAGCTTCTTCTTCAAGGTCCTGGTTTTGAGGCCTTTCAGGACCTTTGCGTTGGCACATTCAACCTGGCAGTTGCTTTGAGGGTGTGCCACCAAAGTGTAGCATATCTGCGTTCCAAGGTTAGCACAATATGTTTTGAAGAGATTGCTAGTGAACTGCGAACCGTTGTTGGTGATGATGTGATTCGGCACCCCAAACCGGCTCATGAGGCCCTTTATGAATTTGACCGCTGAACCAGCTGGGATGGTGAGGACAGCTTCCACCTCTGCCCACTTGGTGAACTTGTCAACAGCGACGTTGTCACATCCCTAGTTCTGGTATGACCTAGAAGAGCTAGTCATTTGTGCATCATGTTTAAAATTCCATTTAAATTTGAAATGGGGATTTGTGAAACCCTCAGAATCACTTCTGGAAATGACCCAAATAAAAATTGCTCCAAAAAGGTCCAAGAAAATGCTCATGTTGCTCTCTGAAAATATTGGACAGAGATAAAAATCAAACCAATATTTTTAGGAGCTCATAAGTATTTATTTTGGGCATTTGGAATTAATGCATAATTATTTGCATTGGATATATATTTGTTATATATATAATATATGTCCAAAAATTATGCCATTTGTTGAGGAGGTCTGGAATAATACCACTAGTTCCTACAAAAATTGGCATAAGTAAATAAAATGATTTAATATTATTATTAAATCAAAACAAATGTCAGAAAAATAGAAAATAAAAAGAAAATGGGAAAAGGGGAGCTTACCTGGGCTTACTTCCCTGTGCAGCCACCTGGCGGCCCAAGTGGCCAGCCCAGCAGCGGCGCAGCCCAACTGACAGGAGCTTCTTCAAGCTCCTGCCAGTAGGAGCAGCTGCGTGGTCGGCATGCCGCAGCTGCGCCACCACCTCCTCCCTGCCTACCTGTCCTCCCCCTCGTCGCTCTGGATGACCCGCACGTCGCCATGCGCCCCCTGGACCCTCTCACTCTCCCCCGGTCCTCTCCTCTCCTCTCCCTTGCTCTCTCTCTCGCGGCCGAACGCGCCGGTCGCCGCCGTTCGCTGCCCCGCGCTCCCCTCCTTCACCTCGCCCTCTCTTCGAGTCCGGGTGCTCCGCCTCGTCGCCTGCATCGTCCTCGATGAGCCAAGCAACCAGGGACGCGCTCCATCGTCGCCACCGTCGTATTCTTCACCGTCGGCCGCCATGGATCTCCACCGCCCGCACGTCGCCGTCCGGTCGTCCCTGAGCCCTCTTCGACGCCTGCTGCAACCGCTGTGAGCTGCTGCTCCTCCTCCCCCTCTCCGTTCTCGCCCTCGCACACCGCAACCGCATCCCCGCTCGCGCTCGAACACCGGCGGCCGCCGTGAGCTTCGCTCCAGTGAGCTCCGGCCCCCCCAGCTCCTCCCACCTGCTCCACCAGATGCGCGAGAGCCCGGGCTACGCCCCGGTGCTCTCAAACACCGTCCCCGTGGCCTGTAACACGGACACCGCCGTGTCCCGTGGTCGCCGGTGACGACCTCGCCGGCCTGACAGGTGGACCCCGCCGTCAGGTGATTAGCTTAAGCTAATCACCAACTAACCTAACCCCTGACGCTAACATGTGGGCCCCAGTGCCCCCTAATCTTTAATTAAGCTAAACTAACACCCTTGTTTAACCTGTGTCACTGACGTGTGGCCCCCACACGTCAGGTTTGACCAGTCAGCGCTGTTGACTTGCTAACGCAAGCATGACGCAGTGCTGACGCGATTATTTATTTTCTGGATTTAAGTTAAATCAGGAATTCCAGAAAATTAGCCAAACTTCAAAAAATCATAGAAATTCAACCGTAACTCAGATTGAAATAATTTATATATGATAAATTATTGGAAAAATGCAATCTATCCATTTGTACTAGTTTCATGCATGTCAAACCAACTTATACCTACTGTATAAGTGAAAACATGTAAATGGCATTTATAAGAGCTTAATTTGGAGTTGCATTTGAACCCCTGATTCAAATGTACTTCATTCATTTTGAATACTAGTTGCATTAGCTCAAACAACATCACATCTTCATGCCATGTTCATGCATCATTTTGTTGCATATGTTTGTGTATTGATTGCCGACACTGTTCCTTCTCGATAGGTCCTGCTCCGAAGTCTGTTCCAGAGTACCTGCCTATGAAGCAGTGCCTCCTCTTGTTGATCTACCAGGCAAGAAAACCCCCTTGTTCATTCTGATACAATCCTACTCTCTCGCTCCTGCTCTCAGTTATTGCATTAGGACAACAACGTTTCAACTGCTACTTTGTGCTGCGGTAGTTGAACCCATTCCTCTGCATGACCTGTCATTGCCACAGTAAATAGTTGAAACCCACTAGCATGTGTAGGAGTTGATTGAAGCCATTGTTGTGTTCCTACCATGCTATGCCTGCTATTGCTTAGAGTTGTGTCAGGTCTGATTCATTGGGAATGAATTGGAGTATTATGATACGTTCTGGTGCTGAGAGTTAAGTGTGTGAACATGATTTGGTAAAGGTAGCGGTGAGAGGCCATGTAGGAGTACATGGTGGGTTGTCTCACTGGAACCGTCCTTAAGCACTGAGTTTTGTGTATGTCGTCCAATGACTCGATACTACCACACATTGGGTTCCGGTAACTCGACCCCTCTCGACTTATTAACCAACTTGATCTCTGTCCAGGAGTCACAACTAGTTACTGGTGTTTGTAGGTAGTGTTAGTAGTCTACCAAGTGGCACCCGGCCAGGTGGGCTTGGGACAGACTAGGCATAAGTGGCACGGTGTACCAAGCGTAGATCCATCCGGCGAGGTGGGCTTGGGAACCCTGCACACATCGTTTGGGCCGTGAGCGACACCCCGGCCGGATCACCTTGTGGATGGAACCCGAATAGGCGATAAACCTGGACTAGAGTCTTGTGTGGTTAGTCAGGTCGTGGCCGACACCCTCGCTAGGCTTCCGCTTGAAGGTTGCCAAGATACATGATGTGTACATGGCGGTAAGTGGCGAGAGCGTGTGTGAAGAAGTACACCCCTGCAGGGTTAACATGATCTATTCGAATAGCCGGGTCCGCGGTTATGGACTTCTTGGATGCTTACATGGTACATAGATAACTTGAAGAGGATACTATAAAATGCTCAAGACAAGTGTGAGTGCTATGGATGGCCTTCTCGTAGGGAGACAGGAATGAATCCATAGTGGCGTATTGTGTGGTGATTAGTGGACTCGTGTGCGCCATATCACCTCAAAGAAGTTCTGGTAGTCGTAGAACATGATAGCCACAGAGTCAAAGCTGGCTTGCTGCAACTAAACCCCACATTACCCTCTTGATACAAATGCATGTATGATAGGATCTGATGTAAGTCTTGCTGAGTACCTTTGTACTCATGTTGCTTTATTTATGTTTTTGCAGCGGAGACTTCGGTCTTACTAATGTTCTCGTGGACTTTGACAAGTAGCTTGTACCTCAGCTACAATCTTGATCGGATTTTGTAGTTACTCAGGCTCTTCAGCCTTTTTCATTTGTAGATGTCTGTACCCAGACATGTAATTCTTCCGCTTGTTGCTTGTATGCTCTGTATGATGGGTCTTGTGACCCCTGTTTGCAACAAATGCTATGATGGCTCTTTGAGCCTTATCTATATTAGTTGTTGAGTTATGCTGTGATGCCATGTTGTACAACACATACTTGCATGTTATGCGTACGTGTAATGTGTATTGCTATGTGTGGGATCTGACTATCTAGTTGTTTATCCTTAGTAGCCTCTCTTACCGGGAAATGTCTCCTAGTGCTTCCACTGAGCCCTGGTAGCTTGCTACTGCTCCGGATCACTTAGGTTGGCCGGCATGTGTCTTTCTTTGTTCCTGTGTCTGTCCCTTCGGGGAAATGTCACGCGGTGTCTACCGGAGTCCTGTTAGCCTGCTACAGCCCGGTTTATCGGAGTCCTGCTAGCCCAGTTGCTACAGCCCGGATTCACTCGCTGATGACCGACACGTTCGTTGCTGGGTCATGTATGCCTGTCCCTGTAAGTTAGTGCCACTTTGGGTTCACGACTAGCCATGTCAGCCCGGTTTCTTTGTCATATGGATGCTAGCAACACTATCATATACGTGTGCCAAAAGGCGCAAACGGTCCCGGGCATGGTAAGGCGACACCATGGGAGTACCGTGCGTGAGGCCGCAAAGTGATATGAGGTGTTACATGCTAGATCGGTGTGGCATAGAATCGGGGTCCTGACAGCTTTGGTATCAGAGCCTGACTGCCTATAGGATTACCAAGCCAAACTGGTCGAAGTTGAGTCTAGAAATTCTCTAGTTATGTAAGGGAATTGATTGTGGGAAGGAACATAAGGCTCTTTTTTACTCCTTATACCTCATGGCCTTCTGATCTGAGTCATCCTATCTTCCTGCGGGGTTAAGGAACTAGGCTCTCTCTTCCGTCTATCACGATCACGTGTTACTACTCCGTAGTCCCATAGGATTGGTTGATCAGAGTCTTACCCCAGTTTCGAGTACTTCCGATGTAGTCTGTTTAGTACTATCTCAGAACCTTGAGTGGTGATGTTGAGTTGTTGTACTAGCCCATTTTAGCAGAATGTCTCATTCTGAGCATCTTACTGCCGTTATGCTGCGGGAATTGCCCTAGGAGTTTGAGAGTTACTAATTTCCTTGTCCTACATTCTATAGCCTATAGATGATGCTGATTCCGTCCTTGGTTTCGTTTCTCAGGATGTCATCAGCTAAGCGAAGTTCTGTTGCTCGTAGCCAGACCATGGAGATGGTAGGGATGCGGATCCTCCCAACCAACCTTCGTTGGCAGAGTTCATGTTAGAGATGGAGTGGAACAAGTGTGAGTCTAACCGCTTGTTGGAACGTATCAAGGAGAACACCGCACATCGGTTCAAAAGGTCTGTAACACCATTCATGACTTCATTCGCTTGCACCAACCTACCTTTCATCATTCCATCGAGCCACTCGATGCAGATGACTGGCTCCGTAGTATCACTCATAAGTTGCATTCCGCGAACATAGCTGAAGATGACAAGGTCACCTATGCCACATACCACCTGGAAGGTCCTGCTAGTCTTTGGTGGCAGAACTATGAGGCTATGCTTCCAGCTGGCCAGACACCTACCTGGAGGGATTTCATTGAGGCTTTTCGCGAGCATCACATTCCTGAAGCCCTCATCGATCGCAAGAGAGAAGAGTTCTGTAGTTTCACCCAGGGTAAGATGGTTGTTGATGCTTACAGCAGAGAGTTCGAGAACCTCGCCCGTTATGCCACAGAAGAGGTGTCCACGGACGCTAAGAAGCAGGCTAGGTTCCGGAAGGGTCTCAACCCCAAGTTGCGTCGTGATCTCCACTTGCATCATTGTGATACATTCCAAGCCCTTGTGAACAAATCCATTAATGCAGAGACAAGTTAGCTCACTTACGAGGAGTCTCGTAAGCACACCCGTGATTTGGGATCTTCCTCCGGTTCTAGTTCTCAGAAGCGCCGGATTTGGGTTCCAAACTCCGCTCTTCCTTCTGGATATACATCGAGACCATCTTATGTGGTGCCTCCCCCAGCTCAGTCGTGTGTTCCACCCAGGCCTATTGGTGGACCGCCTGCCAAGCGGGTCCACGTTCTACCTCCAAGATTTGTTACAAGTGCGGAGAGCCAGGCCACATTGCCCGTATTTGCACTCAGATCAGAGTTGCTCCACCCCAGCCCGAGAAGTCTGTTGGCCGTGGTAAGCCATCACGCAAGATGATCAGTGCCAAGTCAGCTCCCACCGAACATGGACGTGTGCATCACGTCTCAGCTAAAGACGCTCGTGATGATCCAAATGTCGTTCTTGGTACACTCCTTGTCAACTGTCATCCAGCATCGGTTCTGTTCGATACTGGAGCGTCTCATTCCTTCATTTCTGAAAGCTATGCCCGCTTGCACGACATGTCATTTTGTGATATGCCCTCCCCGCTACTTATTCAAACTCCTGGATCCAAATGGCAAACTTCTAGGATAAGTTATGGCGATGAAATCCATGTTGACAGACTTGTATTCCTTGCTTCCTTGATATCTCTCAAGTCTTCGGATATTAACATCATCTTGGGTATGGACTGGATGACAGCTCATCATGCCAAGATTGATTGTTTCACCAGGTCTGTTCAGCTTACACATCCATCTGGCAAGATAGTCAATGTCTCCACTAGAGTTTCTAAGTGTCAGCTCTATTCTCTTAATGCCAGCCCTCTTCCAGACCTTGAAGATATCCCGGTAGTCTGTGACTTTCCGGATGTCTTTCCAGATGAACTGCCAGGTGTTCCACCTGATAGAGATGTAGAGTTCGTCATAGATCTTATCCCAGGAACCTCCCCAATTTCTAGGAGACCTTACAAGATGGCACCCTTAGAACTAGCCGAGCTTAAGAAACAACTTGATGAGTCCTTGCAAAAGGGTTTCATCCGTCCTAGTTCTTCTCCTTGGGATTGCCCCATCCTCTTTGTCAAGAAGAAGGATGGTACGGACCGGATGGCTGTAGATTATCGTCCCGCTAATTTGGTCACGATAAAGAACAAATATCCGCTCCCCAGGATCAACGACCTGTATGATCAGCTCGCTGGATCCTCAGTCTTCTCCAAGATGGATTTGAGGTTAGGCTACCACCGAATCAAGATCAGAAACGGGGACATCCCTAAAACGGCTTTTGTCACTCGTTATAGTCAGTACGAGTACACCGTCATGTCCTTCGGTCTAACCAACGCTCCAGCTACATTCTCCCGCTTAATGAACTCGATCTTCATGGAGTACCTAGATAAATTTGTCGTGGTTTACCTCGATGATATTCTTATTTACTCGAAGAACAAGGAAGAGCATGCCGAACATCTTAGACTTGTGTTAGAAAAACTCAGAGAGCACCGCCTTTATGCCAAGTTCTCCAAGTGCGAATTTTGGTTGCCAGAAGTGACCTATCTAGGCCACGTGATCTTTGGGAAGGGCATTGCTATCAACCCCGAGAGAGTTAAGGCCGTTATCGATTGGACTCCACCTGAAACCATTAAACAAGTTATGAGTTTCCTTGGTCTAGCCAGCTATTGCCACCGTTTTGTTGAAAACTTCTCCAAAGTAGCCAAACCCCTCACGGAACTTCTCAAGAAGGATAAAAGTTTGAGTGGTCCCCATAGTGTGAATACAGTTTTCAGGAACTGAAAAGACGCCTGACTTCTGCTCCCATACTTGTGCCACCGGATTTCACTAAAGACTTTGTTATCTACTGCGACGCCTCACGGCAGGGACTAGGTTGCATTCTTATGCAGGATCGTCATGTGATTGCCTATGCATCTCGTCAGTTGCATCCACATGAGGAGAATTATCCTACACATGATCTAGAGCTTGCAGCCGTAGTCTATGCACTCAAGACCTGGCGACATTACCTTCTTGGTAAACGTTGCGAGATCTACACCGATCACCAGAGTCTCAAGTATATCTTCACCCAACCAGATTTGAACCTTAGGCAAAGACGTTGGTTGGAGTTAATCACAGATTATGATATAGGGATTACCTACACTCCAGGCAAAGCTAATGTCATGGCTGATGCGCTAAGCCGTAAATCCTATTGCAACAACCTCATGTTGCAGCAGGGCCAACCACTTCTCCATGAGGAATTTTGTAAGCTTAACCTTCACATTGCTCCTCACGGATTCCTTTCTACCTTGGTGGCGAAACCTACTCTTGTAGATCATATCATAGAAGCCCGGAAGCATGATGCGGGGATTACCCGGATCAAGAGAAACATTGCCAAGGGGGTTGCTGGTAGTTTCTCTGTTGATGATCGAGGTGTTGTTTTCTTCGAGAACCGTCTGGTGGTTCCCAAGAAGCAGCATCTTCGACAACTGATTCTTAAGGAGGCGCATGAATCTCCTCTCACGATTCATCCCGGTAGTACTAAGATGTATCAGGACCTACGCCAGAGGTTCTGGTGGACTAGGATGAAGAGAGAAATCGCTGAGTTCATTGCTAAATGTGATGTTTGTCGTCGCGTTAAGGCAGGGCATCAAAGACCTGCTGGCACCCTTCAGCCTTTAGCTATTCCTGAATGGAAATGGGATAAAGTTGGTATGGACTTCATCACCGGCTTTCCCAGGACCAAGAGAGGGAATAATGCTATCTTCGTAGTCATTGACCGTCTTTCCAAAGTAGCTCACTTCCTACCTGTTCGAGAGAGTATCACTGCTAGTCAGCTCGTTGACTTATACATTTCTCGAATAGTGTCACTTCATGGTGTTCCACTAGAGATCAATTCAGACCGTGGTAGTCTTTTCACTTCTCATTTCTGGGAGAGTTTCCAAACTGCCATGGGAACCCATCTTTCCTTCAGTACTGCTTTCCACCCTCAGTCGAGTGGTCAGGTGGAAAGGGTCAACCAAATTCTCGAAGACATGCTTAGAGCTTGCGTTATCTCATTCGGTATGGATTGGTAGAAATGTCTTCCTTTCACCGAGTTTGCTTATAACAATAGCTATCAATCCAGTCTCAAGAAAGCTCCTTTTGAGGTTCTCTATGGACAAAGATGTCGAACACCTTTGAACTGGTCAGAAACTGGTGAAAGACAATTCTTTGGACCGGACATGATCCAGGAAGCAGAAGAGCAAGTTCGCATCATTCGTGAGAATTTCAAAACAGCCCATTCTCGTCAAAAGAGCCAGTATGATCGTCATCATAAGGATATGACTTATGAAGTTGGCGACAAAGCTTACCTTTGGGTTACTCCTTTGAAGGGTACCCATCGTTTCGGTATCAAGGGCAAGTTGGCTCCTCGTTACATTGGTCCTTTTCGCATTCTCGCTAAACGAGGAGAGGTTGCCTACCAGTTGGAACTACCCCCACATCTTTCTCGAGTTCATGATGTCTTCCACGTCTCTCAACTCAGGTGTTGCTTCTCGGATCCTATCCGCGGAGTGGACCATGAAACGCTTGATCTCCAAGATAACCTCACATACCGAGAGTACCCGGTTCTCATTCTTGATAAAGCAGAGCGTGTCACTCGACGTCATAACATCAAGTTTCTCAAGGTTCAGTGGTCTCATCATTCCAAGAGAGAAGCTACTTGGGAGCGAGAAGATCGTCTTCGACTGGAGTACCCCGCTTTCTTTCCGTCGACCCCTGAATCTCGGGACGAGATTCTTTCAAGTGGGGACGAGTTGTCACATCCCTAGTTCTGGTATGACCTAGACTAGCTAGTCATTTGTGCATCATGTTTAAAATTCCATTTAAATTTGAAATGGGGATTTGTGAAACCCTCAGAATCATTTCTGGAAATGACCCAAATAAAAATTGCTCCAAAAAGGTCCAAGAAAATGCTCATGTTGCTCTCTGAAAATATTGGACAGAGATAAAAATCAAACCAATATTTTTAGGAGCTCATAAGTATTTATTTTGGGCATTTGGAATTAATGCATAATTATTTGCATTGGATATATATTTGTTATATATATAATATATGTCCAAAAATTATGCCATTTGTTGAGGAGGTCTGGAATAATACCACTAGTTCCTACAAAAATTGGCATAAGTAAATAAAATGATTTAATATTATTATTAAATCAAAACAAATGTCAGAAAAATAGAAAATAAAAAGAAAATGGGAAAAAGGGAGCTTACCTGGGCTTACTTCCCTGTGCAGCCACCTGGCGGCCCAAGTGGCCAGCCCAGCAGCGGCCCAGCCCAATTGACAGGAGCTTCTTCAAGCTCCTGCCAATAGGAGCAGCTGTGTGGCCGGCATGCCGCAGCCGCGCCACCACCTCCTTCCTGCCTGCCTGTCCTCCCCCTCGTCGCTCTGGATGACCCGCACGTCGCCACGCGCCCCCCCGGACCCTCTCACTCTCCCTCGGTCCTCTCCTCTCCTCTCCCTTGCTCTCTCTCTCGCGGCGAAACACGCCGGTCGCCGCCGTTCGCTGCCCCGCGCTCCCCGCCTTCCCCTCGCCCTCTCTTCGAGTACGGGTGCTCCGCCTCGTCGCCTGCATCATCATGGACGAGCCAAGCGACCAGGGACGCGCTCCATCGTCGCCACCGTCGTCTTCTTCACCGCCGGCCGCCGTGGATCTCCACCGCCCGCACGTCGCCGTCCGGTCGTCCCTGAGCCCGCTTTGACGCCCGCTGCAACCGCTGTGAGCTGCTGCTCCTCCTCCCCCTCTCTGTTCTCGCCCTCGCACACCGCAGCCGCATCCCCGCTCGCGCCCGAACACCGGCCGCCGCTGCGAG